>NW_026895722.1:0-17961 GCF_033153095.1 Gastrolobium bilobum | reverse complement strand
TTTTGTTGTTGCCCAGTAAGATTAGCAGGTAACTCCTTCACAACTTTGTAATTGGCAAAGTCTGCGAACCATGGAGGGACGTGAATAGACATCACTTTTTCATCAGGAAAATAGTCGTTGATTTCTTTGTCAGGACTATCTTGAAGCTCTTTCTCCTGGATTCTTGACAGATGATCTGCCACTTTGTTCTCCACCCCAATCTTGTCTCGGATCTCCAAATCAAACTCTTGAAAGAGTAACATCCACCTCAGCAATCGTGGTTTAGCATCCTGCTTAGCTATCAGATACTTAATAGCAGAATGATCAGTAAAAACAATTATTTTGGATCCTAACAAGTAAGGTCTAAATTTATCCAGTGCATAAACTACTGCTAACATCTCTTTCTCAGTTGTGGCATAATTAACTTGAGCTTCATTCAGGACTTTGCTAGCATAGTAAATGACATGTAATAATTTTTCCTTACGCTGACCGAGGACGGCACCAATTGCATAAGCACTGGCGTCACACATGAGCTCAAAAGGAAGGCTCCAGTCAGGGGCTGTAAGCACAGGAGCTGTAGTAAGCTTTTCTTTCAATATGGTGAAAGACTTCAGGCATGCATCATCAAATTTGAATTCTGAGTCCTTCACCAAGAGTTGGCTCAATGGTTTAGCAACCTTGGAGAAGTCCTTGATGAATCTCCTGTAGAAACCTGCATGTCCTAGAAAACTCCTAACAGCATGAACATTAATGGGAGTGGGGAGTTGCTCAATCAAAATTAATTTAGCTTTATCAACCTCAATTCCATTCCTGGAGATTTTATGCCCCAAAACAATACCTTCATTAACCATAAAATGGCACTTTTCCCAATTCAGAACAAGGTTAGTCTCTTGGCACCTTTTCAAAACTTTAGACAAGTTAATTAAACAAGAATCAAAACAAGAACCAAAGACGGAGAAGTCATCCATAAATACCTCTAAAAATCGCTCTACCATGTCAGAAAAAATAGAGAGCATACACCTTTGGAAGGTGGCAGGTGCATTACAGAGACCGAATGGCATTCGTCGGTAAGCGAAGACTCCAAATGGGCAAGTGAAGGCTGTCTTCTCCTGGTCTTCAGGGGCTACTGGAATTTGATTGTAGCCTGAATAACCATCTAAAAAGCAGTAATAGGCATGGCCCGCAAGTCTTTCCAGCATCTGATCAACAAAGGGTAGTGGAAAATGATCTTTCCTGGTAGCCGTGTTCAACCTTCTGTAATCAACACACATTCTCCAACCTGTGATAGTTCTAGTTGGGAATGACTCATTGTTTGCATTTTTGACAACGGTCACACCACCCTTCTTTGGAACAGTCTGAACCGGACTTACCCAAGCAGCATCAGAAATTGGGTAAATCATACCTGCATCAAGAAGCTTCACAACTTCTTTTCTGACTACCTCCTTCATGATCGGGTTAAGCCTTCTTTGCGGTTGTCTCACAGGTTTGATGTTTTCTGCCATAAGAATTTTGTGTGTGCAAATAGAGGGACTAACACCCTTTAAATCAGAAATAGACCACCCTATGGCAGTCTTATGAGCTTTTAGAACTTCAACAAGCTCCTCTTCTTGACCAGGAGATAGTGCCGTATTGACAATTACAGGATAAGTCTCTTCATTCCCCAAGAATACATATTTCAAAGTATCAGGCAGAGTTTTCAACTCAACCTTGGGTGGCTTATCTTCTATATCATCAGCTTTTTCTTTAAGCTCTTCCACAACAACTTCTTTGCCTTCAAAAGGAACATGATCACGGGCTCTCAACTCATAATCAATCTCTTGTGGACGCATCTTCTTATATTGCTCTTGAAACACTTCAACTTGAAAACAATCATCATTCTCAGCTGGTCTATTCATTGCCTCAAAAACATTGTAATTGAGTTCCTCATCATGCATCCTTAATTTAATCATTCCCTGCTCAACATCAATTAGAGCACGGGCTGTAGCCAAAAAGGGCCTACCTAAAAGTAGAGGCTTATCACTTCCTTCCCCTGTATCCAACACCACAAAATCAACAGGAAAGATAAACTTGTCAACTTTGACAAGAACATCTTCAATGATCCCGTTAGGTTTCCTCACAGATCTATCAGCAAGTTGAAGAGAAACTTCTGTGGGTTTCAATTCTTCAATTCCCAGTGACTTATAAATAGAAAGAGGCATCAAGTTGATACTAGCCCCAAGATCACAAATAGCTCTGCCAATGGCAATATCATCAATAGTAATGGGAATATTAAAACTACCTGGATCACGAAGCTTAGCAGGAATCTTCTGCTGAATGAATGCACTACTTTTTGCAGTAAGTTCAACGGTTTGGCATTCTTGCAGTTTATTCTTCTTCAACAGATCCTTCATGAATTTTGCATATCCAGGCATATTTGCTAAGGCTTCTGCAAAAGGAATATTGATGTGCAACTTCTTGAAGATGTCTAAGAACCTGTCATAATGCTTGTTAGTAACCTCTTTCTTGAACCTTTCTGGGTAAGGTGCTTGAGCCATTATATATTCATGGGTCAATGGGCAGTTCTTATCAAAGAAGGATGGTTTTTCCTTTTCAATGACGGCTTCTTTCTCCTTTTCTTTCACAATTACTTCAGCCTCTGGTTCAATTGCTCCTTTCTGCTTCTCCGCTTGTTCCTTGTCTTCCACACGATCAAGAATTGGATTTGCAAGCGGTGCTACAACTTTGCCACTTCTAGTGATAATAGCCATGCAATCTTCCTTTGGATTGATAACTATATTACTAGGAAAAGTACCCGAAATTCTTTCTGAAACCTGCTTTGCAAGTTGGCCTATCTGATTCTCCAGGTTCTTTATGGAAGCACTTGTATTTTTGTTGTTGGCTCTTTGCTCCTCCATGAAAGCATTTGAATGTTGAGCCATCTGTGCCACTAGCTTTTCCAATTCAGAGGGTTCCTTTGCTTGAATTTGTGGAGGTTGCTGGTAGTTATTAGATTTGTAATCCATGCCAGCTCCTTGAGTTCTTCGCTGAAAATTTCCACCACCACCTCCAGCACCATAATTATTGTTCCTTGGAAAGTTTGACGGCTGAGGCCGCTGGTCATACCATATTCCATTCACTTGTACTTGTTGAGGTGAATCATCTGATAACGAATTAGAGCATTCGTTGGATTTGTGAGCTTCCTGAGGAGTTGATTGAACATGAGACACTTGGAATTTTTGAAATCGCTGCTCCAAACTGTCAAACTTACTATCAATCTTTTTGGATAACAGTTCAGCGAGCAAAGTGTCATTGTTTTCTTGTTTTATCACTCCTCTTTTTACTGAGGCTGGAACACTCTCATTTTCATCTCTTGCCAACTTCTTTATCAGATTGAGGGCTTGCTCTGAGGTACTCTGCCGAATAGAACCTCCAGCTGCACCATTAATCACCAACCTTGTTTCAAAAGAAATGCCATTAAAGAAAATTGCTACCTTTCTGTCATTGTCTCCCTCCCATTGTGGACACTTCCGGATAAGTTCTTGGAACCTATTCCAAGTTGCACACAATGATTCTCCTTCAAATTGACGGAAATTCGTGATTGCATTCACCAGCTGATTATATTTCTCCATAGAAAAGAAATGGGCAAAGAATTTGTTTGACAAATCTTCCCATGTTGAGATACTATTTGCTGGTTGCCTTTCTATCCATTTGAGAGCACTTCCCTTAACAGCAAAAGGAAATAGTCGGAGCCTGATAGCATCAGCTGGCACACCATTGTGCTTCGTAGTGTCACAAATCATCAGAAATCGATCTATGAACTCATGAGGGTCTTCCTCGTCAGCACCAGAATATTGAGCTCTTGCCACCAAAGAAATCAATGATGGTTTCAACTCAAAATTGTTTGCTTCCACCGTCGGCCTGACTATGCTTGAGTTTGGCCTATTGAACACTGGTGTCAGAATACTTTCCAACAATCTTGGGGGTGGATTGTGGCCTATGCCACCATCATCGTTGTTGTCTCCTTCCATCTCTTGTTTTGGTTGTGCAGGTACGCTTTTCAAATCTTCCCAAATTATCTGCCTAGCCGCCTTCCTCAGTCTCCTCTCAGTCCTTGAAATTTCAGGATCAAGCAAAAAGTCTTTAGATGGAAGTCTACCTCGCATAAAACTCAGAAAATTTTGTTAATAGCACCTGTAAAATGCAAACAAGAATAATAAAATAAAATAAAATTCAATCTCAAAGATCAAAGATTATTTATAATATTGAAATTTTCAATCCCCGGCAACGGCGCCAAAAACTTGATGCTATCCGGCAAGTATACCGTTTCGCATAAGTAGTAAAGTAGTAAGAAAGATCGTCTCCTCAGGGATTGAAAACCAAGTACTAAAATAATCAGTCACTTTAAGTTGAAAAACTTGATCTTTTGTTGGGAAAATTAAATTGAATCTTAGTAACCATAAAAGTAAAGACTTATTTTTGAGTTTTTGTATTTTCAAGAATGAAAAGAAGAATAATAATGGAGTTGGTTTTGAAAATATGAGAAAGAATTGCAGTCAGGGAACACTCTCCCTATGATCCCCACTTATTACTTTGGATTGATACAAAATACTTATTTATATAATTTCTCAGATAATTATGATCTCAATATATTAATAGTTAAATCCCAATCCCTTGGTAACTTAACCCTTTAACCTCACTTAGAATCCTAATCCCTTAGTAACCCCTCATGAGAATTAAGCAATGAACACAATAATTCCAACATCTGCAATTAAATAGACATCTATCCCTAGTATGCATACCAATAGTTATCTTATCTCCTTTCGAGATCAGAAACCCCAATATCCCTATTTAAGGTTCTAACCCTCAAACTATTTTCAACTATCAAATTGATCAGGTTTAATAAAGAAAATATCAAATACGCACAAGATAAGATAAAGAAATTTATGTAAACGAGTACAATAATTTAAATCAATCCGTCATAACAAGGGTTCACATAGGGTTGTGACCCTAACTACAATAAAAGAACTTAGCCAGACATAGTCATATCCGACATAAACAAATATTCAAAAGAAAGCATAAAAACTATAATTACTAGAAAGAATGGAGAAGAATTCTTGATCTTCAGTCCTCTACTGCTTGCTCTGAGTTGTGAATTGGTTACTTGGTTGTGCTCCCAATCTCCTTATTTATAACCACCGGCATTGAGCCCATCCAAGAGTTTGTATTTGATTTAAACTTTGTTTCCTTTTTTTCATGTAACAACCTTGGAGATTTGATTGATAAATTAGAATTTCAAATCTTGATTCAATCTTACCACAAATCATCTAATCTTATCTCTAATTTGGATAGAGATCTCATTGCTGAATCAAAAACTTGATTTTTAAATCTTTTTCTTTTCCAAAATTGCCCCGTTGCAAAACACGGGGTCTGAGAATTCGCAAACTGACGCTCTCAGCATCAACTTCACGCTTCAAGCGTGAACGCTTCTGTCTGAAAAATTTCTTCCACGCTGACAGCGTGAGATCCACGCTTTGAGCGTGGATTTTGATTTTGCAAAATCCTCGTTTTGCTCCAGTTTGTTTGCTTTTTCCTACAAAATTAGCATAAAATCAGTATTCAATCCTTGATTAAGATTCTGACAAATTAACAGTGATTCTTGCTCTTTTTCTCAAGATTTCATCAACATTCTTTCTCTTTTTGGCTCAGATTTCCTTATATGCTAGGCGCATATCACTCATCCCACAACATCCTACGCGCAGCTCTCCTGGGATATGAGAAGTATCAGTGCATGCATGAATGAAACTTTCTTTGCTCTATACAATTATTTTCTTTGCTCAGTATCTGCAATTGGAGGCCTACAAAGTCTGGAGGCCATATCAGGCTTTCTAATTTTTAAAATAGGTCAGACCAGTCCTATAAACAAAAGCTTTAATAAGTTAATAAGTCAGATAGGCTGAATATTTTTTTAGGTAGGTTTAGGCTAGAAAGGTCAAAATCTGGCCTAGCCTTATCCATTTACACCGATGCATAAGTATCTAAGTCTTCTTCAAACGTTGGTATCGCGGCTGGAAAGGGGGAGTAGCGATGCTAGCAACCTCGGCGTTCGAATTAAGGTCTAGTGTTTCGTTCATTTCTTCTCGAAAAGATGACCACATTGAATATTGAGTTTGCTTAAATGACACTATATTATTAAACTTGGAACAATTAATGCAGTATCTTGCACATTAGTAAATCAAGTCCGCATCCTTCAATTCTGATTGATATGGGATTTAAGAACGATGTGTGTCTGTGTTTATATATAAATCTTGGGAAATATTAGCCTCATGTGACAGGAGATAATAAGTCTCTTCTACACATTCAAAAAAACGTAGGATCCACTTTAATTTTTTTTTTTCCGTGCAATGGAACCCACATAAATTTGTGAGTGTAAAGAGAAATATTTTATCTCATGTTGCATAAAAAAATATAATCCCATAAATCTTATATATTATTCCTAGTTGATTCCACTGACTCATGTAATTGATATAATAAAATCTTTGAAGACAAGTGGGATCTAATTAATAATTAATAATAGGATTTTATAATTCTCATTCAACACGAGAATTGAAATCTTCTTGCACATCATTCGATTTATGTGCTGAGATGAGTTCTACACATAATTTTTTCTAACATATAAATTTTATATACTTTTTGTCTCTATAACATAAAATTTCAATTCTCATAACTTGAGAATTATAAAATCCTTAATGATAAGTATAACAAGGAGAATTCATGACTAATAATAAATAGAATACTTACAAGAGAGGCACGAAAGTGACGTAAGTCGATTTGAATAGAATAAATGAATATATTTTTTTTTTTTTGCTTTTTTAAGTCTTATCTTAAAGGATTTTATAATCCTCATTTAATATGAGAATTACAATTTTCCTACACATCCTTTGATTTTCGTGCTGACATGGGTCTTACATATAATTTTTTCTAACACATGGGTCCCACATGCTTTTTATCTCTACAACATGAGATTTCAATTCTCCTTTAACGTGAGAATTATAAAACCCTATCTTAAAAGGGTTTAATATTTTATTTACTTTTTTATAAACCACAATAATTCTCGCGAGAGACAATTTTGTTCGTGACGGATTCATGATTAATATTTTAAATTCCTCTCAAAGATAATACTGAAGAGGATCGAAGACATGCTCTCACCTTCAACTCCAATGCATCAACTGATTACCATCATTATCATTTGATGGATTATATTTCTTATATTATAGAAGATAATTTTATCTTCTAATTATCTCCTTCTCAAAGATAAAAATGTGTAAGTCCTATATTTTTATTTTCTCTTTTCTTTTTATATAATCTCACATGAGTCTCATATATTTCTATATATGTGTAGGAAATAATTTTATTTTCTATAAAATGACAAATATCAAACTCATCTTAAAATCAAAAGTGGTTTATATCAACATATTTAAAGTTGTTCATTTATTGTATAAAAAAATGGGTTAAGATATTTTGATTACTAATTTTTTCTACTATCACTCCACTACCACACTAATCACCATTAGATTAGAGAAAAAGTTGAATGAAGAGAGAGAAAAGAAAAATAACTTTTAATCCAATAGTGATTAAAGTGGTAGTGGAGTGGTAGTGTAAAAAATTTTAGTCAAAATATCCTACCTCTAAAAAAATAGTTGTTCTTTTATATATAAAAAAAAGATCGGCGGCATTTAATATGTTAAATTTTTGGGAAGTGAGTCTTACGAATAAGATTTTGTTCACATTTGCAGGCTAACAAGCACGGACGCGCTCATTTTTGGAAAATTTGTGTGACACGTTTCGACACGCGGTCAATATTTGAGGATACACGGTCAACTCTTCGACATGTTTCGACACGTTTTTTCGACACGCAGTTAACTTTTTTTGACATGCGGTCAACGCTCGGACACGTTTTTTTTAATCTTAATTTTATTAAATATAAAAGAAATTATTTATAAATTAATTTTTTTTGTATAAAATTTGACATGAAAAATTAACAAAATACGAAAAATTATTTATATTTATATTTATGTTATGCAATTTAAATATTTGATTGTTATATGACTTATTATGGACTCTTATATGTATTAAATATAAATTATAATATATATATTAAAATTTTTATTTAATATCAAAATGTGTCCCAATATGTCAAAATATAATATTTTTTAGAATTAACGTGTCGTCGTGTCTTGTTCCGTGTCTCGTGTCCGTGCATCATAGTTTGCGGGTACCAATGTAGTGAAATAATTATCATTTCCAAAAATAAAAAATAAAAGTAGTGTAATAAAGCAGAGGCGACATCAAAATACGAGATATGCGTGAAAGAAAATTCGCAGGGGAAGTTTCTGTTTAGTTACTCTGATAAAAGACAAAAGAACAGCATTACCTTCCACACACACAATTTTTACCGATACTTGAGATCTATCGGTGCTCTTTTCTTTTTTTGGGTACAGATCGGTGCTCTTTTTTAGTTATACCAGATGCATTGCGCGAATTGATGACCGACATAGTCAAAAGGTAGCTAGATGAAGTTTGTGATCACAATTGATCACTTCAAAGGTTCTGTTGCCAGTGGTTTTGTGCGGCGCTAAGGTGGAACAAAACCACCCGCAACCATGGCATTATCGACAAAGTTGTTGGGCAAAGGATTATCCCTACTATATCATAGACAGAGAATAATTCGTTTATAATTATTTTTATAAATTAAATTAAGTCTGACTGATCATATATTCTTGATAGAAATACAACTGGTTAAACATAGTGTAATTTATAAGAATTTGTAAATAAAAAGTTTATAAATATAACTTTCTAATCATGTAAACAATATCTTTAAAAATTTAAACGGTTGATTGAAAAACATATAATATACTTAAAGATAATAAGCTCTTTTTTTTTTTGGAAACAGAGATAATAAGCTCTCATTGCAAGAATTTAAAGTTTTTCTGTAAGTTATGTATTATAGAGAAAATATAGTTATAATATTAATTTTTTTATATCCGTTATAAAAGATATGTTATTCTGTCTACTCTTATTTTGTCTACCTTTGCTTATCTCTCACAATACTGTTAGTTTACAATTTTATCCAACGGTGAAGATTTGCGGAATAAAATAAACTTTTTTTTTCTTTCTCTTTACTGTCTCAAACACTCTTTCTCTCTCCTCTTCTTTCTTTCTTTCAATTTGTATAATTTACACCTAAATTTATTCAAATGAAGAAATTATTCATCTAAATTTTTTCAAAGGAAGAGATTATTTGTGATAACTTTCTTTGTAAAGAGGAGGAGAGAGAAAGAGTGAGGGAGGCTATAAAGAGAGAGAAAAAGAGTTTATTTTATTCTACAAATCTATATTGTTGGATAAGATTGTAATATAACAATATTGAGAGAAGTAAGCAAATTAAGAGTAGGCAGAATAATTTATTCCCTGTTATAATTATATATTTTAGGCAGTACATAATTATAATATTAATTTTTTTATATTGTAATTATGTACTCCGCAAAATATATAATTTGTGAAAATTTTTTTAAAAAAAAAACCCGTAAACTTATTATATCTCTTAAAAGTTAGTCAGTGCCAACACTACAGAGACAAACAAATCTAGATTTCCACACAAAAAAGAAATTCTAAGAGAGAAAATTTTAAAAGTGCAGCGGAGTCCATAAATGAAAAATTCAACATTTCTGCTTTCCCTGCAAATTACCACTTCGAAAGTCCCAAACAGAGCTCACACGTCTATTCATCCACTATTTAATCTACATCAGAAGCCACACATCTCATACCGCAATTAGCAACTGGATATATATATAGTTAAAGGGTTTTATAATTCTCATTTGACATTAGAATTCAAATTTTCCTACACACATTTTGATTTTCGTGCTGACATGGGTCCTACATATAATTTTTTCTAACACATGAATCTCATATGCTTTTTATTTCTACAACATAAGAATTGAATTCTCATTTAACACGAGAAAATCAAACCCCATAGTTATATAACGAAGACAAGGTCGGTTGTTTTGTTTACTCTCTAAGTGCATATTTGATAAGTTATCTATACTAAGTTTAATATAATGTCGATTTAGGACAAAAATTATAATATTTTTGTAATTTTAATTTATTTCAGGATTATTATAGTTTTTATAATTATTAAATTTTTTAATTTCAAAACAACATTATTTTAAGAGTAAATACAGATAACTTATATGCAGTAACTGCAGAAATATTATTCTATATATATTTATATATAATTCTCTTAAGAAGTTATTAATTTTTTTTAGTTGAGAAGTAACTTAATTTAAACATGTTCTGAGATAAGGTTATTTGGAAAAGAAGATTCCATTTATCACTTAAATTATTATTATTATTTTTTATTCTTTGATGTTTGATATGTTACGCTATGTGAGATTTATATATAAAATTTTTCTGTATAAGAAACATTTCCTGTTCATAAAAGCAGTCCCACGGTTACAAAGCTTTCCTTTTTTGCAAATTAGGTTTAATTTTATCTATTATTTAAAGTCGGAGATAAAACAAAAACTTATTTATTTGTTTTTTTACTTTCTGTCCATCTATTTTTTTTTAGTTAGTCAAGTCATATTATTTTTTTAGGCGAGTGGGCTTCCTCCGATATCCTCACAAACTTCGACTCTTCAAGCTGGTTATAAGACTAATTCAGAGTGCGGAGTAAGAGCCCGTTTGTTTGCACTTTTGAAAAAAGTAACTTTTATCTCTTCCTTATTTTAGAAGTCCTTTTTAGAAAAGTTAAAGCTATTTATATTTTTATAAAAATATTTAGATTTTGAAAAAATATTTGACTTTTGACTTCTGCTTTTTTTAGAAGTTAAATTTTCTAGCTTCAGAAAAAAATAGGTTTTTAACTTTTTTTGTGACTTCTGCTTTTTTAAAAGCAGACATCCAAACGAACTAAAAATGAAAAGTGCTTTTTTTCAAAAAAAAAAAGCAACTTCTGGAGAAAAAAAAGCCATCCAAACAGGCCCTAAGAGCCCGTTTGTTTGCATTTTTAAAAAAAGTAACTTTTATCTCTTCCTTATTTTAGAAGTCCTTTTTACAAAAGTTAAAGCTATTCATATTTTTATAAAAATATTTAGATTTTGAAAAAAATATTTGGCTTTTGACTTCTGCTTTTTTGAGAAGTTAAAATTTTTAGTTTCGAAAAAAGTAGGTTTTTGACTTTTTTTGTGACTTCTGCTTTTTTTAAAAGCAGACATCCAAACGAACTAAAAATGAAAAGTGCTTTTTTTCAAAAAAAAAACAACTTCTGAAGAAAAAAAAGCCCATCCAAACAGGCCAGTCAAAGATACATATATTTAAGCTCCTTTCAAAAGCATGTGAGTATCAAACCAAATTTTTTTCCATTCATTACTCAACTCTCCAATTGAACTAACAGCATTTTGTTTCTGTCCATCTACTTTATCAATGTATGTTAGCTGAATCAGATATTTTGGGTTCATTCGGGTGTACATAATAATGATTTTATTTTTTAGCACCGGTTGTAGAAAGAAATTTTTTTTTTGGTAAACGTAGAAAGAATTTTTTATTTTCTGTGTTTATGAGTATTTTTTTTGACAAAAAAATATTAAATAATACAATTTGTTTTTATTTTCAAAGAAAAATATATTATTTTATAAAATATTTAATTCCAATGACATATTTAATAAATAAAATGTTAGGAAAAAAAATACTTCTTATTTCTTCTCATTTGTATTATTAAATAACCGATTGATTTATAGGAATATAAAAATAAAACTATTTTATCAAACATTATTTTTAATTATTTATGTTCCCTAAATTAAAAAAAAATTCAAAAAAACCTATCATTCATGCCCTTAAGCAATGACAGAGTCAGGGTATATTTTGAAGGAGCAAAATTAAAATGTAAACTTTTTTTTTTAAGGTGTGTTTGGTATAGGTTTTTGTTTAGGTTTGATGAGAAAGTGTGAGTGGCAATTGAATTTGACCACTTTTGGTTTAAGTTTTGGGAAAAAAAAATCATGCAAATAGAAAGCCTGGGTAACGACTTCATAGTTGTTTTTTGGATGAAATTAACTATTCTAAAATATCATTTAAGACGTGATATTTTAAGATAGGTGAGAAAGTGAAAAAAGGGGTGCCAACTTCAGGATCGAAATGACTCTGCATGTGTGTAAAGTGAGGGACTTCAACCAAACATAGACTTTGTAAATTTACATAAATTTTTCCAGTAATATTTCGGTGAACCAAACATCTTTTTTTTAAATATTTTCATCAAACTCACTTTCCTATCATTTCTCTTTTAATTATGTTTCCTCAATAAAAAAAATATCTCATCTACCAAATGTTTCCTTCAAATTAAAATAAATAAGATTGCTGATTTTTTCCTGCTGTAAGAGAAATCAACGCTTTCTTAAAGACACATCGAAATTTATCGAAATTTGAGCTTTCTTATTTTAATTTTGGCAAAATTAATTCTTCTATTGCATAAGGATACTCATCTCTTGTCACTCTCAGTTCGTAAAACGTGCCCAATTCATTTTTTATTCTCAAAAAACTGATGGGATCCAATTTGTTTTTATCTACAGGAAAATGTGCTGATCTCCGGCCACATAAGAAATACAACGCACTTTAATTTTTTTAATTTATGAACTCCATAAAATTTTGTGAGTGTAGGAATAGGATTTTGTTTTCCGATAAAAGGAGAGACAAATATCCCAATAAAAAAAATGAGATAATGCTTAGAATTTAATATTTTAGTAAATTTTGAAGGAAAGCAAGCATTAGATACACAACCACAAAATTAGAAATAATACACATTGTGCTTGAGCATTTTGTCCTTAATTTGATGTCAAACTGGGAAATATAGCTTTCATGTAGTAGAAGAAATTTTTTTTTCTCCTGCAATGAATTAAGTATATAGTTATAATTTTAAAAGTTATTTTTTCTCTCTTCTCAAATGCTGTCGACTAACGTGGCAGAGAGAGAAAAAACAACTTTAATATTACAATATATACTACAGTGTATAGTATTAATTCGAAATTTCTTCTCTTACAACATAAGAAGTTGGATAACCATAAAAAAATACCACTTATTGTAGTATAAATAAAATGGAGATAAACTTGATATTTCAACTGTGTGTTTATCTCATTCATTGGTAGCCTTTAAATAGGCGAACATACAATAAATGGTAACAACGTAACAGACTAAAACAAATAAATACTCTATCTAAACAGTCCTACGGTTACAAAGAATTCAAACAATATACGTTACAAAGAATTCAAACCTACGGTTACAAAGAATTGAATTCAAACAATATACGTTACAAAGAATTCAAACCTACGGTTACAAAGAATTCAAACAATATACGTTACAAAGAATTCAAACAATATATTGTTACATATAATCTCCAACACTCCCCCTCAAGTTGGAGTATGTAAGGATGAAATGCCCAACTTGGGAAGAAAACTAAGAAGCTCGCGTTGTCCCAAGGCTTTAGTAAACAAATCAGCAAGTTGGGAACGAGAAGGCACATGAGCTGTTGTAATATGCTTGACTAGAATATGTTCACGTACAAAGTGGCAATCTAACTCAATATGCTTGGTACGCTCGTGAAACACCGGATTCGCTGCAATGTGTAAAGCAGCTTGGTTATCACAAAACAATTCCATAGGACTTGAGTGAGTGACCCCAAGAGAGGTGAGAAACGATTTGAGCCACACAATCTCTCCTGTAACTGCAGCCATTGATCTATACTCTGCTTCTGCAGAAGAGCGAGACACCGTTACTTGTTTCTTGGTTTTCCAGGATACGGGTGAAGAACCCAACATAATAAAGAAACCAGTGAGAGATCGTCTGGTAAGAGGACATGAAGCCCAATTCGAATCACAATAGGCATGAATTTTTAGGTCACAATCCGATTTGAGGAGAAGTCCTTGACCAGGATCTCTCTTTACATATCGAATAACCCGGAGAACAGCCTCATAATGAGCTAGGTGCGGTGAATGCATGAATTGAGAAAGGATATGAACAACATAGCTCAGGTCAGGTCTTGTGATAGTGAGGTAAATCAACTTACCAATGAGTCTTCTATACCGTTCAGGGTTCTCATATACTGTTCCGTCATCCAAGGCAAGACGATGATTTTGTTCTATGAGGGAAATCGTTGGCTTACATCCACTGAGCCCGGAATCAGAAAGAATATCCAGGGCATACTTACGCTGACATAAAAATATTCCTTTCTTGCTGCGGGCAATTTCAATACCCAAAAAATATTTCAGACTACCCAGGTCTTTTATTTTAAAACACTGATTCAGATACTCCTTGACTGCAAGACAAGCATGTGAATTATTACCTGTTAAGATGATGTCGTCGACATAAACTAAAAGTGCAAGAGACACCTCCCCTTTTTGCATAGTAAAGAGCGTGTAATCAGCTTTTGACTGAATAAATCCATATGCCGTCAACAAACTGCTGAGTTTGGAAAACCAGTTTCGGGGTGATTGGCGCAAACCATACAATGACTTTGTAAGACGACATACTTTATGCTTAGACCCAGTACTGAATCCAGGGGGAATCTCATGTAAACTTCCTCACTTATTTCTCCATTCAAGAATGCGTTATGAACATCAAGCTGGTGCAACTCCCAGTTTCTTGCTGCAGCCACTGCAAGCAATGTACGTACACTCACCATCTTTGCCACTGGTGCATAAGTCTCACTGTAATCTTCTCCGGCAATCTGATAATTACCTGCAATCACCAGTCTTGCCTTATACCGTTCCACCGTTCCATCAGAACGATATTTTATTTTAAACACCCACTTGCTTGGAAGAGCACGCTTCCCTGGAGATAAATCCGTGAGGCACCATGTATGGTTGTCTTAAGGCTGTGATTTCAGCCCCCATGGCTTCCACCCATCGGGAGTCTCTCATAGCATCTTGAAATGTACGTGGTTCATGACCTGTGTCAATAGCTGCAACAAAATCTTGATGTTGCTTAGAAAAGTTAGTGAGGCTAAGATAATTGCACATAGGATACCGAGTACCTGAGGTGACATTGGTTTGAGTAGGGAGAGATGAAAGAGTGTGTGTTTCAGCTACTTGACATGCATAGTCCTGCAAATAAGATGGCTGCTTCCTGGTACGGTGCTGGCGTGTGATTGTTTGACGCAGATTTGCTTCCAGCAACTGCTGTTGGGTTGATGCATCACTAGAACTCGAACTTCTTTCTAGTAAGGAGGACTCCCTAGTGGCAACTTCGTTAGTTGGTATTGCTTCCAGCGAAACACTCCCCCTATCGTCTAGAGGAACACATGATCCACTAGGCGTTGGGCTGTCATTTGATGCATCAGAACCGTCATGGACAATTTGGCCTTCGTCAATGTAATTTGGCTCTGTAGGCACACGAGAATTTGGTGCAGAAACAGATTGTACTGGAGCTTCGCGAAAAGGAAAAATATTTTCAAAAATTTTTACATCCCTGGACACAAAGCTTTGTTGCGCTTCTATATCAAACAATCTCCAACCTTTCTGCCCTATTGCATATCCGATGAAAACACATCGTCGCGAATGTGGAGCAAACTTGTCAGTTGGTTTCGGTCTTGTATTAGCAAATGACAGACAACCGAACGTGCGCAAGTATGTATAATCTGGTTTAACTCCATGCAATTCTTCATGTGGTGACCTGCCTTGGAGAACTCTTGTAGGTGTTTTATTAATTATATGAACAGCAGCAAGAATACTCTCCTCCCAAAAATCAACAGGGAGATTTGCATGAAACAGTAAGGCACGTGATACATTAAGGATGTGTCTATGCCTCCTTTCGACTCTCCCATTCTGTTCAGGCGTATAAACACAAGTTGTTTGTTGCAAAATACTTTTTTCATTCAAGATTTTCACCATGTTATTAGATTTGAACTCAGTACCATTATCAGACCTTATTATTTTTACGATTTTACCAAATTGGTTCAGAACCATAGCAAGAAATTTGCACATCCGATCATAAGTTTCACTTTTATCGGCCAACATAAAAACCCATACATGCCTACTATAGTCATCCACCACAGTAAAGAAATAACGTGCACCAGAAGAAGAAGAATTTAGATAAGGACCCCAAGTGTCACAATGGATTAAATCAAAACATTCTTTGCTGCGAGAAAAACTTATAGGAAACATTGATCTAGTTTGCTTGGCGCGATGGCAAACTTCACATGCCTTACATACTACTTTATTTTGCAAAGCTTTAAATTCTGGAACCAGAGATAAGATATCATAGGATGCATGGCCTAGCCTGTTGTGCCACAAGTCAATTGACTCTCCTGCTTGAACTGCCGAAGCTGAAGCACATGAAGGCTGAAACACATAGACTCCTTCATGAAGTTCACCCAAACCAATCTCCCTCTTAAGCACTTGGTCCTGCAAAATACACTTTTTATCAGTAAATGTAACGCTACTGCTCTTGGAGTGAAGCAATTGGGAAACAGAGATGAGATTGCAGCGTAAGTTAGGCACATATAAAACATTTGACAAGCTGAAGTTTGTATTAAACACCATCGAGCCTTGTTTTGCAGCATAAGTAATAGAACCATTTGGTAGAGTCACAGATAGAGGGGGAATAGGTGTAATGTCAGCTAATAAAGCCAAAGTGCCTGTCATATGACGTGAGGCCCCACTATCAATGAGCCATTGAGAATGAATACGCTTACCAGATAATTTTTCATGTGACTGAGGCTGGTCTACCAATGTTAACAGTTTGTTCACAATTTCTGGGGTCAAAACGGAGTGTGCAGCAACTTGAGAAGAGGCAGAATGGGAGACGTCTGGAGGAAGAGAGTTAGCAGCAACTGGGTGTGAGGCATCCATTGCAAACGTCGCATGAGCATGCGTATAACGTCCTGCCGAACGTCCTCCCCTTCCTCGTCCATGACCAGCACTCCTGTTTGGTTGAAAACCATGAACGTTCCAGCATTTGGAAGGGTCGTGATTGGTCCTGCCACAATGAGGGCAAGGTATTCTGTCTTGTGGTTTGTTAGGAGCCATCCGATGCTGCATGGACGTGTCTGACTGCTTCATGAAATCGGTTTGGGCTGAGTATCCCACTACCTGACTCCTCTCATCTTGAACGCGAGAAATACTACGATGGGTCTCCTCTTGAGTGACAATTGCGTACACTTTGTTGACACTAGGAAGAGGAGAAGTGTTGAGGATATGTGATCTCAGATTGCCAAATGTAGATTCATCCAGCCCCATCAAAAATTGATAAACGCGATCATGCTCTTGCTCCTCCTCGATTGCTTTGGCAATGGCACAGATCGTCCTATTCGACTGCATACCTTTCCTCTCCATGTTGCTCTTAGGCGCCACTCTTCCAACGCATCAAAGCACTTAATGAATGGTTGAAGTTTTGCATCAATGGTGTTGTGAATCCAACCATTGAGCATTGATTGCACATCTCCCAGGCGCGCCACTCTTCGGCATCATCCTCTCCTGGTTTCTTGACTGAACCGGTCACAAAACCCAATTTGTTTTTCGCCTTCAATGCATTTTTCATGAGCTTGGCCCAGTTGTCATAGTTGGCCTCACCACGCAGCATGACAGTCGTTAGCAAGAGACCTGGACTGTCGGATCCAGCCAAGTAAAATGGCGAACTAGGATCAGTTGTTTTGGACTTGCTGCCACCACCTGGTGCCATGTTAAATGAACCAGCTTTCACACTGAAAGGGAATGCGGAAACGTGTATACTAGGATTGCTTTGATACCAAGATAAACTTGATATTTCAACTGTGTGTTTATCTCATTCATTGGTAGCCTTTAAATAGGCGAACATACAATAAATGGTAATAACGTAACAGACTAAAACAAATAAATACTCTATCTAAACAGTCCTACGATTACAAAGAATTGAATTCAAACAATATACGTTACAAAGAATTCAAACCTACGGTTACAAAGAATTCAAACAATATACATT